>NW_020312006.1:467052-470881 GCF_003144115.1 Tilletiopsis washingtonensis | reverse complement strand
CCCCTTTCTCCTCGTGGCGCGGCTCCCGCATCCGGGCGCAGATCTCAGCCATGCTCGCGGCTCAGCTTCAAGTCCAAGAGATGTCCCGCCAAGACGGCCATGCAAGCGCGATACACGCCCTCATTCTGCACCTGCACCTGCTCCTCTTGCAGTTGCCACAGTACGCGCGCCAGCTCGTTGGCGCTCATGTCCAGCGCCTCCGCCATCTCGGCCTGCTTCGCGCCGCTCTCATGCAGGAAGCCGCAGTAGTTCAGCTGCGTGATGTCCAGCATCGAGGTCTGCGACGAGGAGACGTCCAAGTCGTCGTCGGAGTAAGAGTCGTCCGCCTGCTGCGACCTGTGCCCCTCGTCGTCGGCGTCTTGCTGCTGAAAGCGCACGCGACGAGCATGTGCCATCTCCTCGCGCGGCTCATTGCGCGGGCGCTTGTTGCTCCTGTCGTCCGCAGTCGACGGCTTCGAAGCCGGCGTCGGTGGCAAGTGCTGCTGCAGCGAGTCCTCGATCAACCTGCGCAGAGGCTCGCCGGCAAAGACGGAGAGGAGCGTGGCGTAGTAGGCGAGATGCACATTGCGCATCTTGACGGCACCCAGGTCGTCTGCGAACGCGCGCTCCCAGCCTATGTCGCGCTCGCGGGCGCTGCGTGTGTGCCCGTGAAGTTGAACGGTGGGGAAGACGTTGTCTGCTCCGGGCATCGTGACTGGAGAGAGAGAGAGAGAGGTGGACGCCAGTTAGTGTAGGGCAAGCCTTGGTCGGACATGCGGCGTGCCCAGTCCTCACTGTGCAAAAGACGTGCCGAGGGAGTGATGACGACCGCGTGCGACTTGTACAGAGCGTAAAGATCTGCCGAGAGCCAGAAGCCATTGTCAGGCGAACCTGTGCTTTCAGGAGGCCAGTCCGCCATCGGTGCACACTCGAAGAGACGCCTGTCGAGCAGGCCGAGCCGTCGAAGGTCGACAGCTGCTCGAGCACGGTACGGCCGCGCCAGTGCGCTGTGCGCGCCGGCGATGAGGGTGCCGACCGGACGCGCGACGATGTGCGTCGCCTCGCACCGTCGCACATGAGCGCCCGTGAAGGGACACGCATTCGCTCCCCAGCAGTCTGCATCACGGGTGAAGCCGGGGAGAACGCTACGCAGCTTCGAGTTGGGCTGGTCGAAGCCACGCAGGCGGGGCAGCTTGGCGCGCAGAGAGGCAAGGGCAAAGCCGCCGGTGTCCTCCGAATGCTGTCTCTCATCGGCGGCCACCACGTGCTCGGCTGCACGCTCCCACGCGACCTGAAGCTTCGACAGCTCTGCCAGAGTCAGCCGGAGCGTCCAGTGCGAGGCGCTGCGCCTCTTGCCGCTCGCGTCCGCCGTCTCGCTCTGGCGCGCAATGTCGGAGAGCGAGCAGCGCAGCAGCGCAGCATCTGCCTCTGCATTGACCTCATTCTCTCCCAGCACGTGGCCTTGCACGTGCTCCTCCTCGCCGAAGCCCACGCAGAAGCGAGCGCCGTCGAGCAGGCCCGCAGCGTCGGCGCTGCCGCTGCCGAAGAGCAATGGCCGCGCGGCGGACGTGGGTGCGGCAGGGCCCAGGCGAGGCTGAGAGGGCCCAGCGCCGTGCCGGTCGCCTTCGTAGCGCACGTCGATGCCGCAGAAGAAGGCCAGCGGCACGAGTGCCATCTCTGCCACGGTGGTGCTGGCGGCAACTGGCGCGTTGAGCTTGTTGCGGTAGAGCTCGAGCGACGCCTCTGCCGTCTCGCTTGCGGCGAAGCCGGAGCGGCGGCTCTGCAGATGGAGCTCCTGCAGTGCGGCATGCGACGCAGTCTGCGCCGCATCGAGCTCGGCGCCCTCGCTGTAGGTGCGCCATGCGCCGCTGTTCTCGACGGCGGCGTCGCGCAGATAGAGATACTCGGTCTTGAGGGCCGCAAAGGGCAGCTGGCGTCCGCGAAGCAGCGGGAGCGAGCCAGTGGAGCGCAGCGCATCGCGCGCGGCGTCGTGCACGTCGAGCCAGACTTGGAGAGTGTGAATGGGAGGACGCAGGCGAGGACTGCTGCTGGACATGACGATGCTCTACAGCGCCCGCGGGCGTGGGGGCGAGTCAGAGTGGGGTGCGGTGCGGAGCAGAGAGGAGCGCAGCCGCGCCGCCCGCCTGCCGAGCAAGCCGTTGGCATCGCCGGGCGCGCCGGCGCTGCGCTGCTGACTCGTCGCCAGGCGGCGGCCGAGGCTGCGGCATCAAGAGGGCCCCTTCAGGCCTCCGAGGCCAGGCTTGTGTCTGCCGCATGCAGCAGTCGCAGCAGATGCTGGGCGCCGTCCGGCGGCGTGCGGGCGACGGCGCGCGCCTCGGCAGCTGTTCCCACGCACACGGCCCAGATCAACACGCCGCGCCAAGTCGCGTCGTGCCTCGGACGCGCCGCGCCGCATCGCTCTCCACCTTTGCCCTCTCGCATCCCATCCTCCCATCTCCGCACTCTGCCCGGCCATCCTCCTACCCACACAGCGCAGCCCTCACCAGCCATGGCCTCTCGTCCCGGCGGCGGCGCAGCGCCTTCGGGCGCAGCAGCAGCGCAGGGCGCAGCCGCTCACCGCTTCCAGGAGCGCAGGCAGGAGCGCATGCGTGGCGCTGGGTGAGTCGGCCGCGGCAGGGCGAACGGGGGCGCAGCGCCAGGGGCAGAGCGCAGCAAGAGGGACTTCGACGGGGCAGGCAAGCGCGCATTGCATCAGCTTCATCTGACTCTCGTGTCTTGGTGGATGTGCGTCTACTCGCACAGCACGCAGCCCGCAGTCGTCGCTCGGCCCTTCTCCTTCTTCGGCGCTGGCGGAGCAGCTGCGCCGGCGGCGCCTCCAGCTGGCAGCAGCAGCAACAGCAGCAGTGGTGGTGGTAGCGGCAGCGTCTCTCGTCGTGGCGCAGGCACTCCTCGCGGCGGCGGCCGTGCGCGCAAGTCTCTCGCGGCCGCCACTCCCGCACGTACGCCGTCGACCAGCCTCGCCGCCTCCGCTGCGCCTCTGCGCTCGGCGCTCCGAGCCGGCTCTTCCTCTCGGCTCGACAACGTCAGCATCAGTCGTGGACGCGTCTCCTTTGCGCCGCGCGGCTCTTCTGCCGCTGCAGAGGCTAGCATTGGCGGCAGCAGCAGTGCCTCGAGCTCTCTCGCCGGACCCACATCTTCCACTCCCTATCGTGCGCGTGCCTCCACTTCAAGCGCAGGCTCTACCTCTTCCGCACGCGCAGCCGCAGACGAGGCAGCAGAACGCAGTGATCTTTCGGAGGAAGAGCCCATCTTTGCCACGCTCGACGAAATGCCTTCCCTTGACTCGCCCGGCGGCGTCAGTCTGGCCTCGACGACGGCAGGCATCTCGCCCGCCTCGAGACGGGCGGAGAAGAGCATGGAGCAGCGCAAGCGCAAACGACAGAGCAGTCCGGGGCGCAGCGATGCGCGCGTGTCGTCGTCGGGTGGCAAGGCCTCAAGCAGTGCGGCAAAGCAGCAACAGCAGCAGCGCCAAGAGGCGCAAACGCAAGCGCAAGCGAAGAAGAAGCGTGCCAAAGCCGCGGCTGCGCCGGCAACGATCGCCGATGTCTCACTGACCCTCGGCGATCTCACTCTCCCCTCTTCGCGCATGGCACGAGCAGCACCGCCCACGCAGGCGCAACGCACGGCCATGAAGAAGCGCCTGCGCAACGTGGTGCGCCTGGCGCTGGGCGAGGCAGTGGCGCAGCGCAAGAGCGGCAAGTTGACGGATGTGGATGTGCTGTGGCATGCGGTGGAAAGGGAGCTGAGAGAGGCTTCGTGAGTTGCTAGACTGCCGCGGCGATGCGTTGAAGAGGGGGGGGGGGGGGGCAGCAAATCCGTGTGGAAAGGG
>NW_020312006.1:461071-467016 GCF_003144115.1 Tilletiopsis washingtonensis | reverse complement strand
CGATCGATGTTGACGACTTCTCGTTTGGCATGTCCTGACGTACGTCTGCGCTGACGCACACACACACTCTTTTTTCTCAGCGAATCACAGCCTCTAGCTCCCCTCGCGCGAGCGCTGACCGAAGTCCGGCGTTCCGCCCGCATCCTCTTCACGGCGCTTTCGCAGCGCGCCTCTGAGCGTGCCACGCTCTTGCTGCACCTGGCCGCGGCGCGCAAGCGCAAGCGCACGCTGCGCACGCAAGTGTGGGAACAGCGAATGGAGCTGCTGCGCTTGCAGCGCGAGGCGGAGGAGCTGGAGAAGGCCGAGAAGGAGAGAAAGGAAAAGGTTGAGGTGAGTAGAGACTGGCGTTTGCTGTGAGGAGATGCAAGAAGGATGACAGAGAGAAGATCTGATGCGCTCTTTCTTGTACATGAACAGACGAATACGAAGCTCGAGGGCTTCCTGCAGCAGCTCAGCTCTGCCTCTGTCGCCTGGCGCTGAGAGATCTTCGTCGCAACTCAGAGCCTCGCTTCTGTTTTCTGCCTCTGCTCTCAGAAGAGCGCCGCATCTTTGCGCCCCCCTCAGCCCACTCGGTCTTTCTATGCTTTGTCACCTCGCTACCGCCCGCACTGCATAAGCTGTCACTCGTGATCAGACAGACTCGTCGTCTGTCGAGAGACGTCGGAGGGACGTCGAATGTACGCATCTCGAAGCTGATTCTCACACGCCACCACAGTTGCAAGCGCACCAGCTGGCTGTGCATCCGCTTCGTCCTGCCGCTCGGCCACGGGGCCTGCCGCTGCGGCGAAAGAGGGGCCAAGAGCGAGAGAGCGTTCCAACGCAAGCCCCTCCTCTGGCTTGCACGGTTGGCGCGAGCTTCGCCACACCCTGCTGCAACCCTCCTTCTCCGTCGCGAGCACGCAGCCCTGCCTCGCAAACCGACCACGCTGTTCCCACCTCGGGGGCACGCTGCCCCTTCTGCCCCTCTTGGTCGAGCAGTGTGGGTTCGATGCCAGAGCGGGCTGCAGCGCACCATACCCCGCAGCCGTGCCGTCGCAAGTTTGCAGTCCGCAGGCCTCACAGCACGCCTCCAGGAAAAAAAAGCCCTTGGCGCTCCCTCGCTCACCCCCAGACCGCTCGAGCCCGCTTGCGCAGGCACGCTTGGCAGGCGCGCGCCGTGCTCCTGCTGCTGCCGCCTGCGCGGCGCGAGATGAAATCGATGCAGCCTTCGCCCATCAGCCCAAGCCCCTTCACACGCCCACAGTCATCCTCGTGGGGGCGCAAGAAGAAGCTTCTAGAGAAGCAAGCAACACGTGGCCTGGGATGATGAGCCCAAGAGGAAAAGAGTGCGGGGGGCGCAGTTGAGCATCATCAGACGCCGCATGCTCTTGATCTTCGCCCACACGAGCTTGCTTTGGGCGGAGGCTGGCCGCGCTGCACGTCAAAGCTCGCCGATCTGTCTCCCGCCTTGCGCTTGCGCAGAGGAGCCGCAGGCCGCAGGACGGCACACAGGACGGTGCTGGGCCCGCGCCCCGGCGCACGTCGGCGGGCGCTGCAGAGGATGCCTGCCAAGACAAGAGGGCATGCCACGAGCAGACGCAGCGAAGGCCAGGACGCAGCAGCGCTGCTGCCATGGTCCATCCCGGCGCGCTCGCATGCCGGCAGCGCGCGCGTAGCCACACGATGCGGCCCCTTGCTTAGCGCGAGAGCGTGCAGAGGCAGCGGCAGCAGCCGCTCAGCAGCATGCAGCGAGAGAGACGCGATGCGCGCCGCCGCGCCGACGGCGGAGCTTTGGCACGCACGAGGAGCGGCGCTGGACCCGTGATGGTGGCGAGCAAGAGCAGCGACGGGCGAGGTGCCTTGCCCTCCGGCGCGCGGCGCGCGGTGATGGAGCGGCGCAGCGAGCACGAGGCCTAGGGGGCAGATGAGCCCTCTCACCGATGCTTGCCTGTACCGTGGCGCTGCGCCGGTGCCTTGCTCGCTGCGCCGCGTTGCGAGGCAACGGGCTGCTGCTGCACGCCGGCCTGCGGCGGCGCGGGCTGCGCCTTCTGGCGCTGCCGGCTGCCGGGGCGTAGGTCTTACACTCGGCGCGTGCCTGGGTGCGCGTTGTGCGGCTCGCTACGCCCGCGCGCGGCGCCTCTCGCGACTCCTTGTTCTCGCACCTCGGCACTGCCTGCGCCTTGTCGTCGTCGGTCAGCTCAGGCTTGGCCGCGCTGCGCCGTGTTGCACAGCACAGCGCATCCCACGTCCCTCTTCTCTTCTCCTCCACGACTCCCCGCTCTCCCTTGCGCTCCTCCACGTTTCCGCTCTCGCTCTCCATCTACGCACCGCCTTCGACAGGCCTTCTCCCTCTCTCCAACTCACACTCCACACGTGTCGTCGTCGTCGTCGTCGTTCTCGCCTCGCCTCGCTCCTGGCGACCCACACATTCCCTGGCCCCACGCACAACACACACTCTCAACTTCTCTGCATCCGCGCCCTCACTCTGTCTCTCGCGTCTCGCGCCTGCCTCGCCGCCTCGTCACTCACTCGGCCCACCGCGTGCTCCGAGCGTGCTCTGTATTTCTGTTCTCTCTCTCTTCTCGTCCGTGAGTAGTCTGCCTTGCCCGCCTCTCATCGCCACCTGCGACTGACGCTTGCCTCATTTCAGCTCGCCTCACACCGCAGCACACGATGGTCTTCAGTGCGCTGCGCTTCTCCGCCGTCGTCGTGGCCGTGCTGCCTCTGGTCTCTGCGTCGCTGGAGCGTCGGGCCGTGCGCAACGGCCACCACCCTCACTTCGAGGCTCGCGGCACTGCAGGCAAGTGCATCGCCACCTCCTGGTCTCAAGTGGGCGAGCGCGTCTTCGACTACGTCATTGCCGGCGGCGGCACGGCCGGGCTGGCCCTGGCCGGTCGGCTCAGCGAAGACGCAGCCGTCAGCGTCGCCGTCATCGAGGCCGGCCACTCTGCGTATGGCGCTCAGGCAGCGCGCGTCGAGACGCCAAGCGCCGCCTACTTTGACTCGTCCGTCGGCTCGGAGCTCGACTGGCAGTACAAGACGACACTGCAGGCCGGCACGGCGCGCGAGATGAGCTGGCCGCGCGGCAAGACGTGAGTGTGCAAACGTGGCGCTTCTGAAACGTGCATCTTGGCTTGTCTCTGATGCTGTCCCTTCTTGTCTCTCAGCCTCGGCGGAAGCTCGGCCATCAACGGTCTCTACTACACGCAGGCCAGCAAGCGCGAGCACCAAGCCTGGTCCCGCCTCGCCACTGGCTCCTCGGACGACACGGAGCACTGGGGCTGGCACGCGATGCGCGATGCACACCTCAAGGCCACCGAGTACATGGGCAGCTCCGTGCGCGAGCTGGACGGTGCAATCGCTGCTCAGGCCAACGAGACGCTCGGCCACTCCGGTCCTCTGGCCGTCGCGTACCCTGCACGCAGCTACTCGAGCGTCGCAGCGTGGGGCCCGGCGTTCGCCAGCATGGGCATCAGCGCTGCTGCTGCGCCGTACGACGGTCAGACGCATGGTGCATTCGTGGCCGCAAGTACGCTTGACACGGCAGAGTGGAAGCGCAGCTTCTCGCGCAGTGCCTACGTCGACCCGATCTGCGACGAGCGTGCGAATCTCGTCGTGCTGCCAAACCAGCACGTCACCAAGGTCATCTTTGACGACGACGACACGACGCTGGGACAGCGTCGGGCGCTCGGCGTCGAGTTTGCCGCGTCGAAGGAGGCGCCTCGCGTGCGCGTCACAGCGCGGCGCGAGGTCATCCTCAGTGCAGGCGCCATCGGCAGTGCCCAGCTGCTGCAGCTCTCCGGTGTGGGCCGCAAGGAGCTGCTCGAGAAGCACGGCATTGATGTCGTGTACGACCTTCCGGGTGTCGGTCGCAACCTGCAAGACCACCTCGCCGTCTCGACGTCCTACAAGGTCAAGGAGGGCGTGCCGCTGCCCTCCAACTCCTCTCCCGACGATCGGCAGCTCAACTCCTACGTCGACGGCGCAGTCGCCTACCTCACTGTGCGCGACATCTTCGGCGACGACACGGCGGCGTTCCTGCAGCGTGCCGAGGCCGCCTCGGAGAAGTACGCCGAGGCGAGCCAGATGCCGGCGGCGGTGAAGCGCGGCTACAAGCGGCAGGTGCGCCTGCTGCTGCGTGATCTGCTGGCCGAGGAGTCGCAGCATGGCTTCTCGGGACATGCCAAGCCGGTGCTCGAGATGCTGCTCGGCACCATGGACTCGAGCATGCACTTCTCCAGCGCGGCCCAAGCTCCCTTTTCGCGCGGCTACGTCTCCATCCACTCTGCCGATGCGTTCGAGCAGCCACACATCGACGCCGGCTACCTGGGCCACGAGACGGATCTGGAGCTGCTCGTGGCGGGCATCAAGATTGCCCGGCGTGCGGCCGCCACGTCTCAGTTCGCCGAGCTCCTCGAGTCCGAGACGACGCCTGGCGCGGCCGTCGCTACGGAGAGCTACGAGGAGCTCATCTCGTACGTGCGTGAGACGGCAGAGACCAACTACCACCCCACGTCGACGTGCAGCATGCTCGCGGAGCACCTCGGCGGCGTCGTCGACCAGTGGCTGCGCGTCTACGGCACCTCCAACCTGCGCGTCGTCGATGCGAGCGTCATTCCCGTCTCGCTCTCGGCGCACACGCAGTCGGCGGCGTACGCCATTGCCGAGCGAGCGGCCGACATCATCAAGCAGGCGCGAAAGGAGGGCAAGAGCGAGCCCGTCGAGGAGTGCGCGGAGGAGGAGGAGGAAGAGGAGCAAGACGAGGAGGAGTGCGAGGCCTAGAGAGCCTCCCTGTCCTTTCTCGGCGCCCCTCAAGATACGTCTCGCACTTCTCGCCTAATCTACGCCCGCGCTCAAATACGCTCTCGACGAGCCTCGCCCTCTCTTGGAACCGCTTCAGGACCTGGCGTCTTTCCCCCTTTCCCTGTCTCGACCATACCATGCGCCGTGCGCTCTTGGCCCCCTCTCTTTTCTCTCTCTTCTCGCGAGCCCTGGTCCTTCTCTGCGTGCTCCCTCGCTCTCCATCATGTTTCGCGTAGCCTGCTCTCCTCTCTCGCGTCTTGTGGCTACCTACTCTGACTCGGCAATCGAGCCTCGCGGAAGAGCAGGTCGCAGCGCTGAGCGCGCGCCCTGCCTTCTCGCACCACTTCTCCACCCCCCCCCACCTGCCTTCGTCTGCAGCCTTGGCACTCGAGCTCGGCGCAGGTCGGTCTGAGTCTCGGTCAGTCAGTCCACGTTTTCGGCTGTGATTCGTCGACGCAGAGCGGCAACGCAAAGGAACGAGCGTATGAGCGGGCGCACGAAGTCAGGAGGGACAATCGATGTAGGATGAGGGATCGTAGAGGAGTGACGAGGGGGCGCGAGTGGATGAGACGAGGACTGAGAGTGAAAGAGGTCGTGAAACGTGAGAGATTAGGGAGACGAGAGAGGAGAGGGAGAAGGGAGTGGGGGGAGTGGAGTCGTCGAGGGGAACTGTGTGTGTGTGTGTGTGTGCGTGTGTCGGCAGCTTGAAGAGCAGAACGACCGACGCGTGGGCTAGCGTGTGTCGTCGCCTTGAGAGGGTGATCGTAGCAGCGCTCGCTTTGGGGGGCACGGGCGCATGATGGGCGGCGCAGAGAGAGCGCAGAGCGAGAAGGGTAAGCAGAGGGGGGGGACTTTGTCACCAGTCCTTTGCAATCTTGAAGCTCCACGTCAAGTCGGCATACACGGCGCCATCATCGTCGACGATGCGCGTGCGCACCGTGTTGGTGCCCGAGCGTGCCAGCAGGCCCGAAGGCGCCTCTTCGCTGGCGAAATGCTTCACGTAGGCCTCGGCGCGCGGACCGTACGAGCCAATCATCTCTTCTAGCTTGTCCACTGTTTTAGCACACAGTCAACCATGAGAAGTGTCAGTTGCAGGCAGTTCGCAGAGCGCGGCACGAAGAAACAAGTACGCTGCCCATCTCTCTCTCTCTCTCTCTCCCCCC